>NW_026853706.1:0-23787 GCF_026571515.1 Ruditapes philippinarum | reverse complement strand
AACAACATCTGACTGAACGAGCCTTTAAACTATAAATGAATTTAGACTTAACCACTATTGCTTGTATCTAAACCATATAATACTAAACTAGAACATCAACAGATAGGAATATTAATTGACTAGGATTTCAAGTGAAATGAAAAAAGAAAGCTTAAAATTTTGCGCTGCTCTTTAAACTAAATCTCAGCAACTAATAATAAAAAAAAAACGTCACCAAACACTTTAATGTTAATTTAACGTGCTCGGGAGAGTATGGGAGACTTTTGAGGCATGAATACCTTGTGTATAGTCAGTTATATTAATTATCCTGTTACAATTATGACAGATTTTATTGTCTGTGGGGTATAAGACTAAAAGATAACAACAAAATTAAATGTATCTGTCATGCAGCAGATAAAAAGTTATCAATTTCTGGGAAATTGTCCTTTTGGGAAAATTTCGTAAAAGTGTTTAAATTTGTGCCTTGCCCGTAAAAATAGATAGCTGCTTATTAATATAAATTAGATTGAGTTTGGATAAAGCTATTAAACGCATATTTTTATGCCTGGCCCAGTTTATTTTCCTGATTGAATAATTCATGATAACATTTGACAAAATTATATTTGGTATCATTATAACATTAACGCAAACAGAAAGTAAATCATTTATTTTTTCAAGCAGCTTATTACAGCACTACTTATTACATTATTCACTTTTCACATGGTAAAATATTTCTGGTTCTTAGGACGAGCTGAAACCACTCTGGGCGTCAGCTTGATATTTTAATTAATGCCAAATAAAATGTTCTAAACAGATAAAAAATAAACATCATATTTTTACAATGCATATAAGACAAACTACAATCAAAAACAATATATACACAATGAACGTGGGAATCATAGAATACGTTAATAAATATACTTTTAATTAGCACAGTGTCTGTACGAAAATATATCAATTTAAATTGAAATAAAGTGAACTGCGAAATCATTATTGTAGATCTAGATTTAAATAATAACTATAAAGGAAATGATTGTCTCGTAAAAGCAAACGGTGCACAGAAGTTAAGTATATATTTTAAAGAACCAACGAATATCATTTTCAAATAGAAACATTTCAAAACAATTGGACAAATAAAACACAGAACGAGTGACTAGTGTTCTCGATATTGCACGGGTGAGATCGATAATGTCGAAATTGTCGAGTTTCATCGGTTCTGTACCGGAAGTTGAACATACACATAAACAAATTAAATAAATATATATCCGGATAAAATAACGCGCGTGGTCGTTTTCGCTTAAACAAATCTATGGAAAATCACATAATAACTAATAAAGAGATGTCAGTATAGAGTATAGAGTGAGGTCTACGAAAAGCCGCTACTGCAATTAATACATAAATTCAATATATGACACACTGATACAATTTTGCGTACCAAACCAATTACATAAAAGCGCTATTTACATTTGAGTCTCTAAACATTTTATTTTGAATGCAAAGAAATATGTAAAATGAATTATCAAATGTTTATAAATACCTGTAAATTAGTTTGTTGTGTACATTTGAATAAAAATTTGATCTCTTTTTACAGATACTGATCATTTTCTAAACAAGCCCACTAACAAGTAAGCTTTTTCCTCTATTGCCAAGCGATAGCATACTCTAATGCGAAGGGCATTGTCACACTTTAAAGAGACGAAGTTATAATACAAATGTTTAAAAATAACTACGATTTTTCATAATATAACCGTAAATTTATAAAAGGAAGGTAAAATGAAAGATAATACTACATAAGATAGGTAATAAGTGTCAAATACTTCAGTGCAATTGACCATTGAAAGCATTTTTGCTAGTGATCCGTAGTACATCAGATTGTTCGATTATTTTGATGAAACAAGAATTAATTGGAAGCCAAAAATAATAAACAATATAATTGTTAAAATTTCTTCAGAAACTGTTTATAGCAAGTATACATTAAGAACGTATAATACATAGCAAATTAATATGTTTTCTAATTAGAAAAACCTCTTTGTACAGTTTGGTTTCTAAAACACTTTCTCTTTTATTATCATACTTCATCTGCTACTGAATCACTTGAAAAACATCCTCCATGAAATAAAGCTAAATTAATCATTGAGATTAAAGTTTCTTAATCAAAACATGTTGCTTAAGATATTGTTGTTGAATAGAAGAAATCTGGAAAAAATGGTAGACCAAAGAATTTAGGAGCCAAAATCGAATTACCGTCGCGTGTAAGATATAATCCCTTCCGCTTCATCGTCCATGGCTTAAAATATCTTATTTTATGATTTTTTTTCAATGGATCTAAAATTTGCAGAAACATATATTTGTCACAAACGACGTGTGGATATAAAAACCGGAAAGATATTAACTTGACTGTACCTATAGATAAACACATTAACCACAACCATTAAACAGATACACAAGGGATAGTTGCTGTTAGTTTTGCAATAAAAGAAAGTTTATAGATTGCTAATATAAACAAAACATTTAGTTCCTTGAGATATAATTTGTTTCGTTTTGAATAACGTTTCTCTACAAAATTACTAAGGACAACCTTTTCTTCTTTAAAGTAAGAACTTGTCATTGACAAGCGAAACCTACAGATCTAGATGTGTTCTGTCTACAAATTGATCTATCATGTTACCAAATTGCTTTTTCATTGTTGTGGCTGAAGCCTGAGTGAATATATCAGCGATTGTAATTAAACACTATAATTTGTAGATTGGAAGTGAAAGAAAATACATATACAAATCACTAAAGACCGCAAGAAGTTACCTTAATTTAAGTTAACGCCATATAACGTACACTATGGTAATTTATTCTTGAAGAGTAAACTATTTCATTACAATCATGCTCACAAGATACATTTATTTAGTGGATGGAATAAAGCTAAATAAAATTATAAAAAAAAGAAAAACAAAATTTTTGTGAATAGATCTATATTTATATGAATCGCTTGCTTTGTATTCCTGAGAACAAGATTTTCATATTGTAACCGGGCATTGATATCTGTCATTATAGCGAAATAATGGCTTTAGGTAAATGATTATAAGCCGCTTCCATTAACACGTCTGGCATAATTATATATATGGTCGAACGAATATTATATGTTATTGGCAAAGTTGACTTTAATATCATATAAAGCATGATTTATTCATTTGTCTAAAATTTTGTAAATTACATTATCACCTGCTATTATGTTGTTTTTATTCTTCACATTAATTTTATTACAGCGGTCGTTGAACTGCCGTCGCTATGAATGTCACCGCCTTCAATTTACTGTTACTTTACGATGGTTAGTTATATATGTATGTAAAGCTAGACTATTTGTGATCCGCATTAACGCTGTGAACATCATGATCTTTTTCATAAGATAGTGATCTAAATTACAAAATTTCTTACAGTTTTATTTGATTTTATTTTGATTCATTTTGCCTTTTAATAAATAATTTGAAAGAAAACTACTGGTGTGTATGATAATGGCAATTTCCAATCATGCAACAGCTTTGCAGAGTTAAATCATTTACATGATAGTCTGATGATACAAAACCTCAATGAGCAATCATTATGTATGATTCATATCTAGAAAAATATCAGTATTATTTCTTTTTAATCTTAATTACTTATATTGTTTTTGGATTTATGTTATATAATATATTAAATGATATTCCTGTAAACAACTGAATAGAAATATAAATAAATAAAATGAAGAAAAAACGTGTTTTTCTATAACATACACTTCAATTTAATGCAAAATAAGTACAGAATATAGATTTCTATATTATTACATGTTTTATGGACACAATATTTGTATTTTGTGAATTAAATTTCGAAAATTGTCAATAAAACATAAAGATAAGAAAACAAACGTGTATCACACTTTACATCAAGAAGACCACAATTGCTTATTTTCGCTCACCTGACTGATCGATTGTTGCAATTAAAGTCTGTGTTTGCTATGGAAGTCACAGGTTGCTATAAAAAGTCAATGGTTTCTTTGGATGCTATGAAAAGTGGGTGGTTGCTATAAAAAGTCACTAGTTGCTATTGAGTGTCTATTAGTCACTACGAAAGCGACAGGTAACTATGGTATGGTTCCTATGCAAGTCACTGGTTGCTCTTGGAAGTCAATGCTTGCTATGGAAGGCAATGGTTGCTATCAATATCAATGGTTGCTATGAAATGTCATTTGTTACAAATTACACACGTTGTTTGAACTTCATTTGACATGTCATAATAATGAACAGAACCACCAAACTTTATAACAGGTTAACAAATCGTGTAATAAGATATTTCACTTCGTCATATGGAACCTTCATTGTATTGTCATTGGAGACATGAGTTCTTGTACCTATCATTACCGCAATAGTTCTAGGAAATTTTAAGGTATTGGTGGAAAGGACATCATTATATATTTTGCACGTAACTGAGATTGAGGGCCACTTACGCTATTTTAGGTTAACTATAAAATTAAAAAATATTGTAATCACGAATATTGATTATATCCATTGTTCTTGGTAGACATTTTAAATTTTCATAGATTTTCATAATAAAGCATAAAGATTACTGACAGCACACTAAATTAAAAAAATGTCAGTTAAAATCGAGAACTTATTCTGGCAATTTAACTTTTCAGTAAATATGTTTAATAACTCTACAAGTTGCTTTTTTCGTTCAAAATAAAAGCCGGTTTCTGAGAATAATAAAAAATGGCCATACATTAGACATACGTTATCTTTATTGAATCATAATTGATGAAAACTTCTAATAAAACACCAAATGTGTATGTTTCGTAACTCTTTTATTATTAACTTTATTCTAAATGCTCAAACCATTGGGAGGAGAAATATTTTGGTAATTGTTTGGAACAGAGAAGGAAAACAAAAAATTGTTTTTTCTAGTTTATCTTTATCAAGTACATTCAATTTGGAAGAAACCGAAGACTTTTACATGTAATGAACAACTTGTTCAACACCATTTTCTGTTAGAATAATATTTAGGGACAGATTTTCTTGTTAATTAGCCCGATTTGTCCAGGTCCGCTTCATGTTTTGCACATCAATATAATCCGAATAGCTGAAACTACCCCCATAATTATTACAGTTTATGGCTCGACATTTATCTGTTTACTGTTGTAGTAAGTCAGTTTATAAGAATGACCAGATTAAAACTATATACATGTACATGCATCTTCTATGTTAAAATGGCGTGACCATCATCATCAATTATTATTAATTGTAATAACTTGGAGGCATTCTTATGAATAGATGGTAATAATTTTAACTATTAGTGTCCAAAATATTAAAAATACTTTGGATTGTTATGTAACAGATGTAAAGAATATCATAATAAGGTTAGTTGGTTGGTTTATTCGCGTTCGATAGTTCATAAGTGAGATCTATTTCTATACCAAATGTGATATTAGTTACAACGTCGGAAAATAACGTAAAATTCTGCCAATTTGTTCATTTAAAAAAACGCTATTTATTATTGCAAAATCATTTCATTACATAACAAATTTATCGGATTGAATATAGTGAGTAGCACATTCATTTATCGTCGATTTGCAGTCGTTGAAAGACATTGAAACTATATTTTCAAAATGTGATGTAAACAATTTATGAATAATTATTTCTTTATATCTTTTTACAGAACTGATGGATCATTTATCAGTTTAAGTAAAGAGTATAATGTAAATCATTTTTTATTGGAAACACCGTACAATACCACCATGATAGACGGAGATGTCTTAATTGCCAAAATATTGTGTGTTTGTATCATATGAATACAACTAATACTTGTCTGTTAACTTTATCTTAAGACATTTCTTTCATAAGAACGAAATATAATCTAACACAAATATTAATCGAATATGTAACTCAATCCGGGAATATGTAAGGAAATCGGTCATTTTCCATATTAAATAAAATTTATTGACGTTGAATTGTAAACTGATAATTTAATTTGCAATGGTATAATGTAAACTGGTTGATAAAGTATGACAGATATTTAAATGCATTTATACATTTCATTGTTTATGCGTCTACGAATTTAAGGTGGTATAGCAAAGAAAATGTAATAAAATTAATGTGTCATCCAAAAGAATATCGTCTTCAATCAAGATATTAGCAAGTACAGGTTTGTTATAGTGATGTTTACATGACATACGCCGTTAGCTTAGCAAAGTTAAGATTTTCAACTCAGTACAAAATACAGTAATAAAGAATAATACAATTCTACCAAGTACAGTGTAGCAATACCACGTGACTATGACGTCATTTTTGGCATCATTTCCAAGACAAAAATTGTTCGATTCGGAAAATAAAATAGCCGTAAATATTTTATTTCTGTACCAATTTCTTTGGGATATGCACCAGTCTATGGGGAAAAATATAAGCTTTCCATAGAATATTGGATCTTTGTTAGTTTATAAGCCGTTTTATCAAACACTTTGCATAACCTTGGAAGTTGCTTGTATTCGAGCGGGCTTCAGTTGCAAGCTCTTTCGTTTTCTGGCGTTATTTGGTCTACGCCATGATTAATAGGTCAGGTTTACATCAACCGGGAGAACGGAAGGCAAAACTCTACCGAAATATGTTTATATTTTTGTTATGAATGACATAAGTCTTACATTTTTCTTCAATTATCAATTCTTGCACCAGTTCCAAGTCGAAATAAAGGACTACAGTTTAAAGCAGATTTTAGAATCTGTTGCAAATGCAAAGCAACATGACTACCGTTCTCTTTCTACAATTAGTTTTTTATTGTTGATCTTTCACAAAGAGATTGTGAAAAAACTGATTGTTCCTTAAAGCAATAACACTTACTTGTATCGCAATAGTGCACCGAAAAATAATATTTTGGTTTCGTTTTAAAGATGTTTAAAGTATTGTTCATCTTATCCTATGTAGTAAAATGTGATTTATTCTATTTCACAATGGCGAAATTGATAAGAAATAAATGTGCTCTCAGTGAGAGAAAGAGTTAAAATAAAACAATGCTACGGAAAGGGTTACACTATAACGCGAGTGTTGTAAGGCTTAAGGTAATTTTTTTCAGTCTATTTTTTGTAAAGAGTAACTGACAAACACTGACACCCGTGAAGGTGACGAATAAGTTCTTCTGTCCTCAAAAGAGAGACTTTGAAAAGGTATATATTTTTTCTGGAATTGCCGTATAATAAATTTCTATAGAGTTTGATAAACAAAATCACAATTTAAAATTAAAATCCTGAATCTAATTCTCTAGCGCATTAACATGCCGTTTACATTTTATGCTTATCAAACTATAATATTCATCATCAGTCAGATTTTGTTCTTTGTGTAGAACAATTTTAAATATCATTACATATAACTTGGAACTTTGCGTGTAAACCTGATAGTATTGTTACTTATTTGCAATACTTATGATTCTCTATTTATCAAAAAGGCCCAAAATAGCCATGAGTCGCCAATAAAGAACGAGAATGGACGCCATGTGGAGTAAACAAAGTAGAAAATAGTAAACAATAAATGATTTTCAAACCAACAGCCATCGATCACAGTCAAATTTCTTGAAACAAACATTCAAAAAGTCGGAAATAACAATGATTATCAATAATGTATAAATATTTACATTAACATATGTAATAGCAAACACCACTGGGGTCCATATATGACACGGATGCGTCCATTGAATAATTGATCGGATAAATAAGCTAATAATGACTATACATATTTAAGGTATCATTATCTTAAGCTTCAAATAATATTACTTCTTAACATATCGATAATTCATAGGTGCATATGCTTAGTTAATCAATGTTTTAAGATTTTAATATATGGTCCTTCTTTCATCTTAAATGCTTAAAAAATCTGTAACAGCATTGCAGTCTCCAGCGTGCATAATCCAGCATTTAAGCATGACCACATCATAAAAATGTTCCCAATGCTATCGTTGTATTCAGGTTTGAAAGAGACATTATTGTTAAAAATTCTACTGCGATTTATAATGTTTCAACCATAATATCCGTTCGCTTCTTCTTTCACAATTGATATTGGGAGCTCTTGATAAGCTGGATAGACTGAATACCATCTAACTAAATTTTGTAATATGTAGTTTATCAACAGAAATAAATGCAATAATAAAATAAATAGTGTTTAGTGTTCTTAAGTGAACAAAGTTATATCCAGTTCACGAAAAACGGTTACCGTGGGTGTAAAATATTTTTTATCAACGAGTGCCACTGTATCTATTATACTTAAACATTGCTACAGGTTTATAACATTATAGTTATACGTATAAATAACTCTTTACAAAAGAATAACCTTTGACTTTGAAATTGCAGAGTTGAGGCGTAACGCTTTACAGCATAAAAATGGAAGTGATCCTGAATGTGCACGTTCATTGGACATGCTAGCTAAGTCAATTTTGCCGTTTTGGGTTTCTATTTTCTCTCTATTTTGAATACGTTTAGTATTGCTACATGACACATATAGATTTTTTCATAATCATTACCGTGAAAGAACAATGATTAAAGAGCAAATCAATTTCTTTACAAATACAGACAACAATTTTACGACTTTTAAAATCACTTATAGCGCAGCGAGTAAAATCATTTAAATATTCATTTGTGTTTATGTAAATCGTACAGTAAGTAAAAATTGTTTTTCATGGTTAACACAATTATAGAGAGAGAACAGTAGGCATGTTGCTTCGCATTTGCAACGGATTCATAAATCTGCTTTAAACTGAAGTCCTTTTTTTTCGACTTGGAACTGGTGCCAGAATTGACAATTGAAGAAAATGGCAAGATTTACGCCATAAATAATAAACATATAAACATATTAAGGTAGGATTTTGCTGTCTGTACCCCCGGTTAATGTAAACCTGACCTATTAATCATGGCGTAGACCAAATAACGCCAAGAAACGAAATAGCTTGTAACTGAAGCCCGCTCTAATACAAGCAACTTTTAAGGTTATGCAAAGTGTTTGATAAAACGGCTTATAAACTGACGAAGATCCAATATTCTTTGGAAAGCTTATATTTTTCCCCATAGACTGGTGCATATCCCAAAGAAATTTGTACAGAAATAAATATTTTACGGCTAATTTCTTTCCGATCGAGACAATATTTGCTTGGAATGAGCGAATGACGTAAACTGTCACGTGGTATTGCCAGATAGCTAACAGTACGTGGTGTTCAGTCTGTTAAAATTCTGTTTGATGTCATATGCTCTAATGGTTATAACTCTGTCCGTTCTCGGTGAAAGGGGATGAGTATTGATCTATTCATTTGAAAACAACGTAAGATGTTATTATGCTTTCGGAAATAACGAAGATTTTTATAGACTTTTCTGAAATCAATAATTTACCAGCTCGATTTCTGGTGATATGTTAACTTCGAAAAAGATTAAACAGCGTCGATACTAAAAATAAACATAATAAGTCACTTTAAGATCAGAATTCTATAGCCAAAGCATCACATTTTCATTTCCTCGATTCTTCGTGCTTGGTATCTCATATTATATACTAACTTATTTCAAAGTATCCTTGAAACAGAAAACGATATTTAATTCATAATAACAAAACCAGTGATTCTAATCTTTTTTTTTTTACAAATGTTTGCATAATAAAATATTGTAATTAATTGCACGTTACTCATCAGAAGGGCACCAAAATAATGTCATTATAAAGCTTGCTGCTCAGCTAACATGTAAGGAATAAAGATAGGTTTATAGTTTTGTTTGGCCTGCTGGGCATCTTTTTTTCTTGTACATTTGTATTGCTACAATTGAATGTCACGTTTTTTTCTTGATCTCGGTGTTCATATTTATTTATCATCGGTATTAATTCAACCCTAAATTGTTTACTTTTCAATCAAACATATTAAGATTTTTTTTTTTTTCATTACTTCATACAGATGATGATACTATTATGTTTCATTGAAGAAGTCAACATTTATTTATTTCTTTCATCTGCCTTGGCTTATCATTTTAGATAATAAATCATCGGGATGTTATTTTTAGAGGAATATATTGTGTGATCTCGAGATAAGGAATATTTGCTGATATAAGAGCTGATATTAAACTACATTTGAGTGTATTTTCTTCTTCGTGTTTGTCACACTTGAATTTTTACGCTTTCTTGTACCATTACGAAAAATGTTCTGATGTGCAATCTTATATATGTTAATGTTACAATACTCAGGTAAATATTCTTTTTATAAATATTTTATTCGTGTAATAATGTGCCTGTGAGTCTTGCCTTGAATAAGATTTTGCTACTTCTAAGTTATACGGTCTTAAGTTGGAAATATTTGCATTTGGTCAAAACGTTTGTGAGCCTTTGAAAAACTGTAAACTTATTGTCTCGGGCTGAATGTTGAATTATAAAAGGACATACTTACTGTTTGGAATTAACAATACTTAGAAGAAATTAATATTGTAGCTTATCCAATCAGTATATAAATAAAGAAATAATCGAATAATATGCTTTAGTGGCATAGAGTTAATTAAATTAGAACAATCTAAATCAGATTTTTCCAGGAGGATATACGACTGTTAAAAGTACATAAAATTCTGCCTTATTATGGCCATAGCGAACAACACTGATTCCTTTTGTTTATAATGTTTCTGTATTCATACTTTACTTTAAAGATTGACCTAATGCACCAAGAATGTTTTTTTTCACACTCTGCGTTTACTGACAAAATTAAATTGTCCGTACTGAATCCACACATTGCTCATGTACATGAAACATGGTAATTTGTATAATGGTGGAAGTATGTATTTGAGCGCAAAAACATAACAGTTGATACTGCTATGTATCTTAATATAATGACAGGAGTGTGTAAAATACATTTTCGCAAAACACATTGAATTTTATTGCAGTAAATGATCCTTCTACGGCATGCAAGACTAGTCAAAATGGGGAGTTACTTTATATATGCGCAAATAAAACATTAACACATCGCAACTCATACAAATGCGACAGAGGAATGTTGTTAGAAGCATACTTCAGTATGTGGAAGGATAGTTTAAGCTTGGCTCTTTGCTCTGATTGGATTTTTGGAGATGCGTCGATACTTGTTGATTTATTTCATATTTTATCTATCCACTCAGCAATACCAGCCGAAATACTTAAATCTTTATATCAATCTTTATAAAGAAGTTTATTTTTATCATCATAATTTGCAATTGTTTATTTACTTATGTATTTATGCA
The DNA here is from genome assembly GCF_026571515.1 of Ruditapes philippinarum. NCBI lineage: Eukaryota > Metazoa > Mollusca > Bivalvia > Venerida > Veneridae > Ruditapes > Ruditapes philippinarum. The sequence continues at coordinate 12,578 of NW_026853706.1, read as the reverse complement.
AATTGAAATTCAACAAACATTATAAATATATTTATTTCCTACATTTGTTTGTGTCATTGTTTTGAGAAAAAACAAAAGATGCTTAGAGTATGGTTATCTCATAAATATTTATTTATAATTAGTGCTTTTAACTAGACTTTTGATATTGTCACTTTTCTTCATATTGAATGTTTTCACAAATCAGAATGTTACGATTACCTGTAATTAAGAAATGTTCTGTTGCACATTTTCTTACATTTAACAATATCGAGCAAATATTGTTTATAGATGACGTGCATCGATCCTGCAGTATTCTTCCTTTCAGAAAATTATAAAAATAATGGAAGTAAGACGACAGTTAACAAGCAATGTAATAGCAAAGTTCATGCCTACAAATATTTAATGTTGAACAAACATCAACACCCAATTCTGTATGTGAAAGCATATAAGCTGTCGCAAAGTCAAAATTTTTTCACTAATTTGACATGTTTGAGCACTTGATCATTGATAACATTGCGTATTGTAGGAACATAACTCATGTCGTTTATAAATGAATACATCCTTAATTTAAACATGGTAAGTTTTCTCTTTTCAGCACCGAGATGCAATACACGGCCAATTTCATCTTTACTATTTACATAATCAAGAACTAGCAATCTTCTCAAAGCATTTGCACTTGAGACATTAGGTCTGATTATTCTTGTATCTTATATTGTGGCAGATACATAATTAGTGAAATAGAAATTATCTACCGAATCTGCATTATGATGGCACTTTTCTTAGTTGTATACCGATATTATATGAATGCGTCCTTTGGATTGTCTTCAATTTAAAATTTTTGTCATTTCGAACTAGATTATTAATCGTTTCTTGTTGTGGCTTATTTTTATAAATTGTTGTTTTTGGCCTATTATTACAAAATCATTTATAGAATTTAATGTTTAACTATATACTCTCGACTTATGACAAACTATAGATCATTAGACAGTTCATAAACTGTATATTATAACATTTACTTATCATGCCTTAGATAAAGTAACACAACAATGACATGACAGTGGCTTATAAGCAATATGCCAATGTCATTCTGATCGCTAACCTACCAATACGTGATAGACGTGTGCATTTTCACGTTTTGTATTAGACATATTTGAGGCATGATTTCAGACTAATACCTTAATATCAAATATATACATGTAACAATATGTGTAGAGACCTGTACGTCACTCTTTTGCTATGAAATCTGTTAATCAAAACCTTAATTATTGCTTTATACCATAGCACTAACACTGCTCCTAGAAGTAGAGCTTTAAATATTGACTAGTACTGATATTATAGAAACATTAACGTCATATTATTTTTCTTCTTATATAACTACTAATCAATTCATTAAATTTCAAATCTTATATTGCTATCAATTACTACAAACACTATAACAAAACAGCATAAGTAGATTTTAAAACGATAATTGATGTCATTTGTAGGTAAGTCGTGACACATAACTTATCGAATGCATATCATATGACGAAATGAACAGTTTTCTAGAAGAGACTAAAAGTCGCATTAACGAGGTGAAATCGTAAGTTAGCTGCAATAAATCTTCTGAATCGTTTCGGGTTTGCCTTGAAACATATCTATGCTGTCACGCATTAATAATTCCAAGACAAAAACGAGGCTAAATGAAATTGTCTGTGTTATAAAAACAATCGAATCGATGAAATAATTTGTTTTTGTGAATAGATAAACACTCATTTTGGAAATCTTTTCGAAAATTATTCAGTTCTTTTATTTAAAAATATAGAATTGTTCATTGCAAAAGGGAATCTATAGTTTACACTATACTAGTACAGTAAATTCAGAATGAAGCATCCAGTGTAAGGTTACATCTCTAATTGAGTTGAGAGATGTAACATCAGAATTGAAGCCTTTGCAAGAACAGTTCATATTTAAAAAAAGAACGAAATAATTCGAGTAACAATAGATATATTTCCAGAAAAAATTATTTAATCGATTCGATGTTCTTTATAACACGAATTCATTTGCCTCGTTGCTGGAAATTATCGTGACGGATAGAATTTCAAGCAACGAGAAACGATTCAAGATTTATGCAGTCTTAGATTCTCCCGTTTATCGATATTTAGTCTCTTTTAGAACTGTTTCATTTCGGTCAGTCGATATGCATTGCATAATTATGTGTCAGCGATACTTCATACAAGTAACCTTCAATTAGTTTGTAAACAACTATGTGTTTTGTATAGTGTTTGTAAGATGTTGTCTAGCCATTAAGAGGAAAGTTTAAAAATAAGTGATTGATGTAAAGTTATATGAAGAAGAAAATAAAATTGACGTGAAATGTTCAATAATAAGTACTAGTATCAAGATTCAAAATAGCCCTTTAGGAACCAGTGTTATGCTATATATAAAATTTATAATATTAAATGTTTTGATAACAGCATTTCATAGGCAAAGAGATGAGTAAGTCATCTAACCTAAACGTTACATGATAATTTGATTTAAAGTATTTAAAGCTGAATCTGCCAATATTTTACATAAAACTGTGAAAATGCCACGTGTGACTGTATGGTAAGGACTTAGCGATGCAGATGACATTGCTATATTGTTACTGAAGCACATCTGTGATTTGTACTCTTTCCCAGGAGAATGATTTAAGTAAAGGTTTATGATATAATGTTATTGAAAGCTTAAGTTGATCCTATAGTTGTCATAAGTCCTAGAGTTAGGGTAAGACATAAGCTTTCTATAATGATTTTGTCAGTAAGGCAACAACGTATAAAATAAAGCACAGAAACGATTTAATAAACATAGTCAACTGACAAAAAGTTTAAATTGAAGCAATCCAGAAGGAACGTATATCAGATTATGGTAATTTCCAGTAAACTAAGAAAAATCATTCATAATGCAGGACGGAAAGTATTTTTATTTTAAAATTATTTTATTGCGACATTAGAATACAAATTTATTCAACTTAATGCCTTCAAGGGAACATGCTTGAGCAGATGCCTAGTTTGATATGTAAATAGTAAAATATGTAATTTTTGCCGTGTATGTGTGATCTCCGGCTAGAGAAAAACAATAACATTTAAATAAGAGATTGTAAATTCATTTATTAACCGACATAGTTAATGTTCTACAATAACGCAATAGGTTTATGCAAGTGATCAAAGCTCAATCCCGTCAAATTAGTGAAAAAAGGTTTGACTTTGCCACAGATTATATGTCTTCACAGACAGGATTGAGGGTGTTGAAATTGTTTTTGTCACGATAAATATTTTGTAGTCATGAACTTGATCATTCACTGCGTTGTCGTAGACAGTGGTCGCGTATACTTTCATGTTTTATATTTCGAAGAAATAGAATACTGCGACGATGACAGCAACTATTACAATATTGCTCGATTATTTAAATGTAGAAAATTGCAACAAAAATTCTGTAATGTACAGTATCGTAATTGATGAAAAAACATTCAATCGGAAGGAAAGATAGATTCAAAAGTCTAGATAAAGCAGCTATCATATTAAATAAATATTAATCATATAATACCATCTCCCTCTTAAAGCAACTCTTTTGAGTGTGTTTTATTCTACAAAAAATGACACCAACAATATGTTAGTACAATAATAATTCTATAATGTTGTTGACATCTGCAAATTGTCCATAATTACATAAATAAATACACATTGATAAATTAATGAATGAAAATTAACTTCTTTTAATAAGATGATTATAACGTAAGTCATTTCAGCCTGGATGTTAGGCTGATGAATAAAATATGAAAATAAAGATAACAAGGGATACGACGCTCCCCACAATCATTCAGCAAGCAGGAGCGATAGCTTAAACTCATCTCACATAAGCTGAAGTAAGCTTTATAACAACACTTTCTGTAGCATATTATGAGTGGCGTTCTGTTATGAATATTATTTGCTATAGTATATATATCCCGATTTGCTAGTCTGCATGTTAGCAAGGCTCATTTACTGCAATATTTAAAATCATTGTTTGTGGATAAATTTTTTACACAGATCACTGTCTCATATTAAAGTACATACAGTTCAACTTGATAGTGCGCTCACATACATTGCCTATCATATACAATATACATGTTTACACTGTAGAGCAAAGTGTGGGGAATCAACGACATTTTAATTTTGTCAGTAATCAACAAGTGTGAAAGACAAATTCTTGGTTCCAGTTGGGTCAATATTTAAAGAACAGTATGAATACGACATAATAACATAGGAATCAATGTTTTCGTATGGACTATAGGAGTAATATATTATGTATTACAAGTCCGTATATCCTCCTGGAAAATCCTGATTTAGATTGTTCTACAATTAATTTAACTCTATCCACTAAGCATATTATCGATATTCTTATATATACTGATTGGATAATCTACATAAATCTTTCTAATATTGTAATTCAACTAATATGTCCTTTATAATCCATTAGCGAACAATAATTACATTTTCAAGCTACAAAGTTTGACAAATGCATATTTCCTAACTCAGACCGTAATAACTTAGAATGCAAATATATCAAGAAAATCACAGCATATTCACAAAAATATTTATAAAAGCATTCCTATTTGTAACATTAACATATAATGCACACAGAACATTTTGTAATGGTATGAAAACAAGAAACGTAAACTTCAAGTTGACAAACGCAAAAAAATCCTCACATTTATTTAAACAGCTCATATATAGAATATTCTTTCCGAGATCCACACATAATTCTCAAAAATAAACCGAGATTATTACTAAATGATAACCAAGCAGAAAAGAATAAATAAATGTGACTCGTCATAACTAATGTATCATATCTTAAAGACATGAAAATAAAAAAATCTTATATTTGATTGAAAAGTAAACAATTGGGTTGAATAATACGCATGCAAAACTAATATAACACGAGATCAAAAAACGTGACATCAATTGTAGCAATACAAAATGTACAAGAAAAAAAATGCCCAGCAGGCCAAACAAAACTATAAAACTATCTTTCCTACATGTTAGCGAGCACAGCTTATAATGAATTATGGTGCCTCATGGTAACGGCAATTAATGACAATTTTATTAGCAAATTGAAAAAAAACGATAGAATACTGTTTGTTATTATGAATTATATGCTTTCTGTTTCAAGATACTTTGAAAACTAAGTAGTAAGTTAATATGAGATCAAGCACCGAGAATACGAGAAATGAAAATGTGGAGCTTTGCTATGAATGTCATTAATCTTAAACTAGAGCTATATGTTTATGTTTATATAATCTGACCTGTTTATGTACTTTCAATAAACAATCATACCAGAACGATCTGGTAAATTAGATTATTGAGTTCTCAGGAAAGTCTATATAATATCTTGTCGTCATTCGAAAGCATGCAATAACACTTTGGCGTTGTTTTCAAAATAGAATCAGATCTCAATCAAGCCTCATTCGCCCTTCACGAAGAGTAGAGTTCAACCATTTTAACGACAGTATGACATCAAACAGCATTTTCTGGATGAACCAGTACTGTATGGAAATACCACGTGACATTGACGTCAATTTTCGGCGCCATCCTTTCAAGCAAATATTGTCGATCGGATAGAATGAAGCATAGCCGTAATTTATTTTAATTTCTGTACAAATTTCTTTGGGATATCACCAGCTATGGAAACTATAAGCTTCCAAGAATATTGGTATCTTCGTCAGTTAAATGCCGTTTATTAAACTTTGTCATCACCTTAAAGTTGCTTGTAGTTAGAGCGGCTTCAGTTACAACATTTCGTTTCTTGCGTATTTTCGTCTACGCATGATTAATAAGTTCAGTTTTACACTTAACCGGGTACAGACACGCAAATCCTACCTTAATATGTTTATATGTTTATATTTATGGGTAAATTCTTGCATTTTTCAATTGTCAATTCTGGGCAACCAGTTCAATCAAAAAAGACTTCAGTTTAAAGCAGATTATGAATCGTTGCACATGCGAAGCCAACAATCACTTGTTCCTCTCCTTATATATTTGTTAACCATGAAAACAGATTTACTTACTGTAACGATTCATAAACAACAAATGAATATTTAAATGATTTTACTGCTGCCATAATGGATTAAAATCGTAAAATGTTGTCCTGTTTTTAAAGAAATGATTGCTTTTAATATTGTCTTTTCGACGTAATGATTATAAAAAACTAATGTGTCATGTCAATACTAAAACGTATCAAATAACTGAGAAAATAGAAACCAAACGGCAAATTGACTTCGCTACAATGTCCAATGAACGTGCACATTCAGGCATCACTCCATTTTATGCTGTAAAGCGTACGCTCAACTCTGCAATTTTCAAAGTCAAAGTTATTCTTGTAAAGAGTTATTTATACGTATAACTATAAGTTATAACCATTACAATGTTTTAATATAATAGATACAGTGCACTCGTTGATAAAAATATTATTACACCCACGGTAACCGTTTCGTGAACTGGAATAACTTGTTCACCTAGAACAGCTAAACACTATTTATTTATTATTGCATTTATTCCTGTTGATAAACTCTATCGCATTAGTAATTATATCAGCTATCCGCTTTACAGCAAGAGCTCACCAATAAATTGTAAAGAGAGGAAGGAACGGAATATTATGGTGGAAAACATTTAAATCGAGTAGTAATTTTAAACAATAGTCTCTTTCAACTGAAAACCGATAGGCGCTTGGGACTATTTCTTATCGAGGTCATTGGCTGTAAAATGCATGATTGATTTGCACGTGGCAATGACTCAATGTCCTTAACATGGATTTTTGTAGCATTTAAGCATTTAAGACCACCCCCCACTCAATATTAAAATCTAAAACAATGATTAACAACATATGCAAAAATAATATCTGATATGAGAAAGACGTATTATTGACAGTGAAGGATAAATTGAAAATACTCTTCAAATGTAATCGTAATTTATTAAGCTTATTTAGCTCAATTATTCAATGGACGCATCCGTGGCCATATATGGACCCCAGTGGTGTTGCTATACTATATGTATGTACATATATACAATTATTGATAATCATTGTTTTCGACTTTTGAATGTTTTGTTCAGAATTTGACTGTGACGATGCTGTTGGTTTGAAAATCCTTTATCTGTTTACTAATTTTCTCTTGTTTACTCAATGGCCATTCCTCGTTCTTTAGCGAATATGTAATTTTGGCCCTTTTTGATAATAGAGAATCATAATATTCGCAAATAATTAACAATACTACAGGTTTACACCAAAGTTCCAAGTTATATGTAAGATATTAAAATTGTCTACACAAAGAACAACATCTACTGATGATGATATTATACGTTTGATACATAAAAAGTAAACGATGTTAATGCGCTAGAGAATATATCAGGATTTTAATTTAATGGATTCTTTATCAAACTCATAAAATATTTATTATACGGCTAATTCCGAAAAAAATTACCTTCAAACTCGCTCTTTGAGGAAGAAGAATATTCGTCAATGCACGGTGTTCATGTTTTCATTACTCTTTACAAAAATAGACTGAAAAAAAAGTACTTAAGCTAAAACACCGCGTTATAGTGTAAACCTTTCCGTACCATTGTTATTTTAACTCTTTCCTTCACTGATGAGACATTATTTCTTATATTCGCCATTGAAATAGATAACTCAACATTACTACATAGGATAGAATGAACAACTAAACAATTTTAAAACGAAACCAAAAATTATTTTCGGGCACCTATGCGATACAAGTAGTGTTATTGCTTAAGGACAGATCAGTTTTTTTCACATCTCTTGTAAGATAACCATAAAAAATAATGTAGAAAAGAACGGTAGTCATGTTCTTGCATTGCAACAGATTCATAACTGCTTAAACTGTTCCTTTATCTTCGACCTTGGACGGTGCAAAATTGATATGGAAGAAAAAGTAAGACTTATTATCATAACAAAATATCACATATTTCGGTACACGTTTTGCTCCTATCTTGATGTAAACTACTATTAACAGCGTAGACCACTAAACGCAGAAACGAAAGAGCGCAACTAAGCCCGCTACGAAACAGCAACTTCAAGTTTATTGCAAAGTTGATAAACGCTTATACACTGACCGAAGATACCATATCGTGGGAAAAGCTATATTGTTTCCCATAGACTGGGCTATCCCAAAGAAATTGGTACAGAAATAAAATATTATCGCTATTTTCTTTTCCGAAATCGAGCAATTTTTTTCTCGAAATGATTCCAAAAATGACTCATAGTCACGGGTATGCTACACTGTACTGGTAGAAATGTATAATTTTTATTACTTAATTTGTACTGATTGAAAATCTTAACTGCTAACTAACGCGTATGTCATGTAAACATACCTATAACAAACCTGTACTTGTAATATCTTGTTTTGAAGACAAATTTTTCTTTTGGTGACCTTTTAATTTTTATTACATTTTTTTTGCATCCCACCTTAAATTGAACCCAAAAAACAATGAAAGTAAAAAGTTTTAAATATCTGTCATACTTATAACCATTTTCATTATACCATTTTCAAATTAAATTATCAGTTTTCAATTCAACTCAAAAAATTTTTTTAATATGGGCCCATTTTCCCTTTCATATTCCATTTATTTTCATATTTATTTAAAATTTGTGTTAAAATTTTTTTGTTCTTATGAAAAAAAATGTTTTAAATAAAGTTTAAAGACAAAGAAATTGTTTATTCATATAACAAACCCCCAATATTTGGCAATTAAACACCCTCCGCTTTTCATGGGGGGTTTGAAAGGGTGTTTCCAATAAAAAATGATTTCTTTACCTTTATTTAAACTGATAAATGACCCTCAGTTCTGAAAAAAGATATAAAGAAATAATTTTTTCATAAATTTTTTAAAATCAATTTTGAAATATATTTTCTGTTTTTTCAACAAATGCAAATCCCCGAAAATGAATGTGCTATTTAAACTATTTTTAAATCCGATAAATTTTTTATGTAAGGGAAATGTTTTTGCAATAAAAAATAGCTTTTTTTTAAATGAACCCTTTTGGGAAAATTTTTACGTTATTTTCCGACTTGAAACCCAAATCACTTTTTTTATAGAAATGGGATCTCATTATAAACTATCGAACGGAAAAAAAACCCAACTAACCTTAATAAATTATTTTTACATCTTTTTACATAAAAATTCCAAAGTTTTTTAAATTTTTTGGGAACAATATTTAAAAAATTATTACCATTTTATTCAAAAAGAATGCCCCCAAGTTTATTACAATTAATAAAAAATATGATGGCAGGGCCCCGCCTTTTTTTAAATTTAGAAAAAAAATGTACTTAAAATTTTTTAAAAATCGGGTCTTTCTTAAAACGACTTATTTACAAAGTAAACAATAAATGTGCCCCAAAAAAAACGGAAAAAATAATTATGGGGTAGTTTCAGTTATTGGGAAATTAAATTTAAATTTTTGAAAAAACCATAAAAGCACCTGGCCCAAAATCGGGTTTAAATTTAAACCAAAAAAAATCGTCCAAAATATTAAAAAAAACCCGGGGAAAATTTGGGGGGTTTAACAATTTGTTCATTACATTAAAAGTTTTTGGGTTTTTTCCCAAATTTGGGAAATGATTAAAAAGATAAACTGGGGAAAAATTTTTTGTTTTCCTTCCCCTTTCCAAAAATTACCAAAATTTTTTTCCCCCCCAAAATTTTGGTTTGAGCATTTAGAAAAAAGTTAATAATAAAAGAGTTACAAACATACACTTTGGGGTTTTTAATTAGTTTTTAAACCCAATTATATTCAATAAAGAAACGTATGTCAATGTATGGCCATTTTTTAATTTTTTCCAAAACCGGCTTTTTTTTTTTAACAAAAAAAGCAACTTGTGGGATTTATTAAACAAATTTTACTAAAAATTTTAAATTCCCCAGAATAATTTTGTTTTTAAACCCGGAATTTTTTTAATTTAGTGTGCTGTTTTAATTTTTTTTTTTAAAATTTTATAAAAATTTTAGGGGAAAATTTTAAAATTTTGTTCCCAAGAAAATGGATATAATCAATATGTGTTACAAATTTTTTTTAATTTTATAGTTCCCTTTAAAAATAGCGAAGGGGGCCCTCAATCTATTTGTGCAAAATTAAATAATAAAATTTTCCTTTTCCCCCCAAATCCTTAAAATTCCTAAATTTTTGGGGGGTTAAGGTAACAAAAATCAGTCCCAATGAAAAATCCAAAAAGTTTCCAATATGGAGGAAGTGAAATTTTACCCTTAAATTACACGATTTGTTAACCTGTTATAAAGTTTTGGGGGTTCGGTTCATTTTTATGACATGTAAATTTAAGTTAAAACAACGTTTTAATTTTTTAACAAATGCATTTTAGAACCATTGTTTAGTTTACCCAACCATTCCCCTTCCCTAGCAACATTGATTTCCCAAAGAAAAAACCAGTGATTTGCAAGGAACCCATACCCATATTTTCCCCCGCTTTCGATGAAAATAGACACCCCAATGGGCAACTAGTACTTTTTATGAAACCCCCATTTTTCCATAGCTCCAAAAAAAACCATTGATTTATAGCAACCTGTGACTTCCATAGAAAAACACAGATTTTAAATTGAACAACGTTTTCCATAAAGGTGAGCAAAAATAAGAAATTTGTGGTTTCTTGAGTAAATTTGGGGTCCACGTTTTTTTTTCTTATTTTTAGTTTTTGAAATTTTTCAAAATTTTTAACCCCCAAAAAATACAAATTTTGGTGTCCATAAAAAGGGTTAATAAAAATAGAATTATATTCGTCTTTTTTTTGCTTTAAAATTTTGAATTATGTTATGGGAAAAACACTTTTTTTTTCATTTATTTTTTTATATTTTTTTTCGTTTTTTTAAGGGGAAAACCCATTTAATATATTATATAACATAAAAAAAAAACAATATAAGTAATTTAAAAATTAAAAAGAAAAAATTTACTGATATTTTTCTAGTTTGGGAATCTACAAATTTGTTTCTCATTGGGGTTTGTTTAATCAGACATATTAAAAAATTTTAACTCTGCAAAGCTTTGCATGTTTGGGAAATTGCCATTTTTCATAAAACCCCAGTAGTTTTTTTTAAATTTTTTATTAAAAGGCAAAATAATAAAATAAAAAAAATAAAACTGAAAAAATTTTGAAATTTAGTCAAATCTTAATAAAAGTCAGGGTTTGTTCCCCGGGGGTTAAGGGGGGTTTTCCCAAAAATTACCCAAAGGTTTTTTACTTTATATAAAAAACCCACCCGTAAAGTAAAGAAAATTTTGAAGGCGGTACTTTCCCTACGAGGGATTAAAACGACCGCGAAATTAAAATTAATTGAAAAAATAAAAAAAACATAATCGGTATAATTTTGGTTTTAAAAAATTTTTTAAAGACAAATGAAAAAAATCATGCTTTATATGATTTTAAAAGTCAACTTTCCCAATAAAATAAAATATTCGTTCCATATAAAATTTTTCCGACTTTTAAGGAAAAGGGGCTTATAACTTTTCATAAAGCCATTATTTCGCAAATGAAAAGATATCAATCCCCTTTACAATTTTAAAATTTTGTTTCGGGAATAAAAAGCAACGTTTAATAATATGGGATCTATTAAAAAAATTTTGTTTTTCTTTTTTTTTTAAAATTTTATTTAGTTTTATTCCATCCCCTAAATAAATTTTATTTGGGATTTTTGTAATGAAAATTTTTAACTTTTCAAAAAAAAACCCATAGTTACGTTTTTAGGGCTTTAAATTTAAAATTTTAAGGTAACTTTTCGGTCTTTATTTGATTGTATATTTTTCCCCCTTTAAATTTCCCAATTCCCAAAATTTATGTGTTTAATTCCCAACGCTGTTTATTTTAAACTCGGGTTTTCGCCACACAATGAAAAAGCAATTTGAAAAATTGATAGATCAATTTTTTGACGAAAAATTAGATCTGTGGGTTTTGCTTGTCCAAAAACAATTTCTTACTTTAAAAGAAGAAAAGGTTTTGCCCTTGGGAATTTTGTAGAGAAACGTTTTTCAAACCCAAAAAAATTATATCTCAGAACTAAATGTTTTTTTTATTTAGAAATCTTAAACTTTCTGATTGCAAAACAACCCGAAACCCTTTTGAAACCCTTTTTAGGGTTGGGGGTTTAAAGGGGTTTTTATCAAAGGTAAAAGTCAATTTAATATTCTTTTCCCGGGGTTTTTTATACCACAGGGTCGTTTGTGAAAATATATTTTTTCCAAAATTTTTAAAAATTCCTTGAAAAAAAATATAAAATAAGATTTTTTAAGCCAGGGAGGGTTTGAAGGGGAAGGGGTTATATTTTAACCGACGGTTAATTGTTTTTGGGCTCCAAATTTTTTGGGTTTTCCCCAAATTTTTTCCGATTTCTTCTTTTTCAACAACAATTTAAGCAACATTTTTTGATTAAGAAACTTTAATCTAAATGTTTAATTTGGGCTTTATTCATGGGGATTTTTTTTCAAGTGATTCATAGAGTTTATTTTGTTTAATAAAAGAAAAAAGTTTTTTAGAAACCAAACGTAAAGTTTTTTTAATTAAAAAACATTTTAAATTTTCTAGTTTTATA